>NC_084569.2:4224958-4257458 GCF_033978685.3 Nerophis lumbriciformis
CCTCGGCCTGGTCTTGTAAACCTTCTGGCAGATGTGATGTGGAGCTTGCAGCTGATGTAACACAACCCTTCAACTTATTTCCAGTCTTGCCCACTTGCAAGACTGGACCTTCACTTGGAAACGGCTACATTTGATGACACCGGGGTCACCTGACAGCACACCCCGGGTCATGTGTGGTGTTATGTCATGGCGTGGAAACAGGAGATGCCAACTTGTCAGTCATTTTCTAGGAATTGTCAACAGCTCAATCGCCTTTCTCCCAGCTGACTAACAGTCATCTTTTCTCCATCATGGATAGATAGATAGCTAGATACACTATATTGACAAAAGTATTTGGCCACCTTTTGCAGCTATTACAGCTTCAACTCTTCTGGGAAGGCTGTCCACAAGGTTGCCGAGTGTGTTTATAGCAATTTTCCACCATTCTTCCAAAAGCGCTTTGGTGAGGTCACACGCTGATATTAGTTTGAGAAGGCCTGGCTCTCAGTCCCCGTTCTAATTCGAATTCTAATTTGTACAGTGAATGTATATGTAGTAGTGATGGGTTGATGAGGCGTCATGAAGCGTTTCGACACATTGCAAAACTGTATTGATACTGTGTCGATACTGTGTCACTAAATACTGACATCTGCTGGACATTAAAAATCCCTACAGGCAACCTATGGACCGACTCAACTGACACTGATTTGATGCCCTAGTACAGGGGTCACCAACCTTTTTGAAACCAAAAACTACTTCTTGGGTACTGATTAATGCGAAGGGCTACCAGTTTGATACACACTTAAATAAATAAATATATTGTCATTTGTAAGTTACACGTAAGTGTGATTCAAACAATAATAGCTAAATAAATACATTTATATATATAAAAAAAATGGGTATTTCTGTCTGTCATTCCGTTGTACATTTTTTTTTTCCTTTTACGGAAGGTTTTTTCTAGAGAATAAATGATGAAAAAAACACTTAATTGAACGGTTTAAAAGAGGAGAAAACACGAAAAAAAATCAAATCAAATTTTGAAACATAGTTTATCTTCAATTTCGACTCTTTATAATTCAAAATTCAACCGACTAAAAGAAGAGAAAAACTAGCTAATTTGAATCTTTTTGAAAAAATTAAAAAAATAATTTATGGAACATCATTAGTCATTTTTCCTGATTAAGATACATTTTAGAATTTTGATGACATGTTTTAAATTGGTTCAAATCCAATCTGCACTTTGTCAGAATATTTAACAAATTGGACCAAGCTATATTTCTAACAAAGACAAATCAGTATTTCTTCTAGATTTTCCAGAACAAAAATTTTAAAAGAAATTCAAAATACTTTGAAATTAGATTTCAATTTGATTCTACAGATTTTCTAGATTTGCCAGAATAATTTTTTTGAATTTTAATCATAGTAAGTTTGAAGAAATATTTCACAAATATTCTTCGTCGAAAAAACAGAAGCTAAAATATTTATTATTCTTTACAATGAAAAAAAAAAAAAAGTTACTTGAACATTGATTTCAATTGTCAGGAAAGAAGAGGAAGACATTTAAAAGGTAAAAAGGTATATTTGTTTAAAAATCCTAAAATCATTTTCAAGGTTGTATTTTTTCTCTAAAATTGTATTTCTAAAAGTAATAAGAAGCAAAGTAAAAAAAAAAAAAAAAGAATTTATTTAAACAAGTGAAGACCAAGTCTTTAAAATATTTTCATGGATTTTCAAATTCTATTTGAGTTTTGTCTCTTTTAAAATTAAAAATGTCGAGCAAAGCGAGACCAGCTTGCTAATAAATAAATGACATTTAAAAAATAGAGGCAGCTCACTGGTAAGTGCTGCTCTTTGAGCTATTTTTAGAACAGGCCAGCGGGCGACTGATCTGGTCCTTACGGGCTACCTGGTGACCGCGGGCACCGCGTTGGTGACCCCTGCCCTAGTATATACAATAATATAAACCAAGTCATTGTATTTCATTTAGGATTATTTCATATCTTCATTTAAATAAAAATATATTTGTATCTTTTTTAGATACAGTCAATAAATAATGTGAACATGTATCATAACATGGAAATCTAAGAGAACGTGTTGTGGATGATTGTGGACTGGGAATTTATTTTTTTACACATTTTTATAAAAATAAAAAAATAATAAAAAAAAGTTTTTCCGACGTATTACATTTTAGACGATTTCTCTTCTTAGTTATTATTTCTCCGGCTGTAGAAAAGAGCCGCTCACAGGGCACAGAGGAGGCGTCAGTGCGACACAGTTGGCGTATCGGTCACGTGACCAAAACAGCTCATGATGGGTCACGTGACTTTCTAAAAGCGGTACGCGCACCGACACAGGGTTTTGCTCTATGAGCTCGACGCATGCGCCGATGCGTCGGTGTTGCCGGACCCATCACTAATGTACAGTATGTGTATATGTATGTTTGTACAGTGAATGGGCACGTGTAGGTATGTACTGTGTGTGTGTAGGTATGTACTGTATTTGTGTAGGTATGTACTGTATTTGTGTATGTATGTGGGAGCGTAGGTACTGTGGAAGGATGCATATATGTTTAAGAGTTCTTTCTTTTTACATAGCCATGTTTAGGGTATCTAGTACTTTTCCTTTGTTTATTCTACCAGTCTCTCTTTGTCTTCGGATTGTCTGTTTTATGTCTCAACCTTGGAATGTGAAGACCTCCCCCCATTGGTTTCTTATCAGTGTTGCGAGGGGGAGATGGGGGTTGTCTTTGTGTGAAAATAAGTTGGTTTTTCCCTTGGAATGCCAGATCAACTAGAGTAGTATGTATATGAATGTATATGTACATGTATGTTTGTACAGTGAATGTATGAATGTATTGGTTAAGTTGAACACCTAAAGCTTTAGTACATTTGAAAATATTCCAATTCTGTCTTGATGGTCCTTCTTACTCAGCATATACAGGTAAAAGCCAGTAAATTAGAATATTTTGAAAAACTTGATTTATTTCAGTAATTGCATTCAAAAGGTGTAACTTGTACATTATATTTATTCATTGCACACAGACTGATGCCTTCAAATGTTTATGTCATTTAATTTTGATGATTTGAAGTGGCAACAAATGAAAATCCAAAATTCCGTGTGTCACAAAATTAGAATATTACTTAAGGCTAATACAAAAAAGGGATTTTTAGAAATGTTGGCCAACTGAAAAGTATGAAAATGAAAAATATGAGCATGTACAATACTCAATACTTGGTTGGAGCTCCTTTTGCCTCAATTACTGCGTTAATGCGGCGTGGCATGGAGTCGAAGAGTTTCTGGCACTGCTCAGGTGTTATGAGAGCCCAGGTTGCTCTGATAGTGGCCTTCAACTCTTCTGCGTTTTTGGGTCTGGCATTCTGCATCTTCCTTTTCACAATACCCCACAGATTTTCTATGGGGCTAAGGTCAGGGGAGTTGGCGGGCCAATTTAGAACAGAAATACCATGGTCCGTAAACCAGGCACGGGTAGATTTTGCGCTGTGTGCAGGCGCCAAGTCCTGTTGGAACTTGAAATCTCCATCTCCATAGAGCAGGTCAGCAGCAGGAATCATGAAGTGCTCTAAAACTTGCTGGTAGACGGCTGCGTTGACCCTGGATCTCAGGAAACAGAGTGGACCGACACCAGCAGATGACATGGCACCCCAAACCATCACTGATGGTGGAAACTTTACACTAGACTTCAGGCAACGTGGATCCTGTGCCTCTCCTGTCTTCCTCCAGACTCTGGGACCTCGATTTCCAAAGGAAATGCAAAATTTGCTTTCGTCAGAAAACATGACTTTGGACCACTCAGCAGCAGTCAAGCTCTTTTTTTCCTTAGCCCAGGTGAGACGCTTTTCGCGCTGTTTCTTGGTCAACAGTGGCTTGACACGAGGTATGCGGCAGTTGAAACCCATGTCTTTCAAGCGTCTCTTGGTGGTGGATCTTGAAGCACTGACTCCAGCAGCTGTCCACTCCTTCTGAATCTCCCCCACATTTTTGAATGGTTTTTTTTTCACAATCTTGACCAGGGCGCGGTGATCCCTATCGCTTGTACACTTTTTCTGACCACAGTTTTTCCTTCCCTTTGCCTCTCCATTAATGTGTTTGGACACAGAGCTCTGAGAACAGCCAGCCTCTTCAGCAATAACCTTTTGTGTCTTTCCCTCCTTGTGCAATGTGTCGATGGTTGCCTTTTGGACAGCTGTCAAATCTGAAGTCTTCCCCATGTTTGTGTAGGCTTCAGAACTGGACTGAGAGACCATTTAAAGCCCTTTGCAGGTGTTTTGAGTTAATCATCTGATTAGTTTGTGGCACCAGGTGTCTTCAAAATGTAACCCTTACACAATATTCTAATTTTGTGACACACGGAATTTTGGATTTTCATTTGTTGCCACTTCAAATCATCAAAATTAAATGAAATAAACATTTGAATGCATCAGTCTGTGTGCAATGAATAAATATAATGTACAAGTTACACCTTTTGAATGCAATTACTGAAATAAATCAAGTTTTTCAAAATATTCTAATTTACTGGCTTTTACCTGTATGTCATCGAAAGAACTTGGGATTGACCAGTAACTTAGATTCTCTGGGAGGAAGAGCTGGTCCGACGCAACAGTACCTATGTGCACGTATGTATGTATATATGTATGAATAATTGCGTGTATGTGAGTAATAATGTGTGTTTGTATGTACAATATATTTGTCTCCCAGTATGTGCGGGAGCCAGAGTACGGCCCCAGCCACCCAGAGAGCCCAACCCAAAACAGCAGTGCCCAGGGAACAAGGGACCACCGGCCCCACGCAGTCAGGCCGGCCAGTAACAGGAACCCCAGAACCAGGCCCACCGGCAGAAGACAAGGCACGGGAGAAGCCGGGGACAGCCTGCCCCCGAGCCAGTGAGAGACCCCACCCCACGCGGGCAGAGGTGACCAGAGACTACCCGTAGCCGGATGGGAAGACCGCCCCACCTGCAGGGACCCCAACGATGGAGATGGAACATCCAGCAACTATCGCACGGCCACACAAGCTGGCATCAATTACAGGAGGACACTACATTGCGTAATATCATGGCAGAAATGACATCAAGATTAGGGACATTACTGTTTATAAATGTGAACATAATGTCATGTGACCCGTCCCTCCCAGTGCCACAAATAGATGACAGTCCTGTGGGAAGCACTCTGATGTTATTTGGCTTTGTGGAACTATTTGCATGTTGGAATGCTATTTTTGCACCAATCAAAGCTGCTTGTTTTCCTTTGGAGCCAAAAAGTGAGTTGGCCGCGTTCCACCGCCCGCTCCCAAACATCACTCGGCCTCATCGTCCTCCATGAGTGCGTCCTCCTGCCAAGTGTACTCCTGCCTCTGGTGGACGTCGGAGGATGGCTCACCATCGTCATGGCAACGCTGACAATCCAGAGTGACGGAGGCCGCAGGTAAAAAGTCAGAAACGTGACTTTTGGTCCCATTTTGTGGGCAAAGGAGTGGAAAGTAGTTCCTCTGCAGTCATTGATCACTAAATAGGACACTTATTTTTGTCGCCTGTGCAGGTGCGCCCGTGTACTCTTGGTTCTGGATCAGCCGATGATCCGTCACCAGGCCCGGGAGGGTTTGTGGGTGCTAAATCGCACGCGCAGGCAGAAATCTTCTCAAAGCAGAAATCTTCTCTTTTACACATTTTTCTACGCTCACATCATTTTTAAAGGCTCATATAATCATTTTTAAAGGTTCTTATTATCATTTTTAAAGGTTCATATTATCATTTATAAAGACTCATATAATTTTTAAAGACTCATATTATCATTTTTAAAGACTCACATTATCATTTTTAAAGGCTCATATCATTTTTAAAGGCTCATATTATCATTTTTATAGGCTCATATTAACAATTTTAAAGGGTAATATAATCATTTTTAAAGGCTCAGATTATAATTTTTAAAGGCTCATATTATCATTTTTAAAGACTCATATCATTTTTTAAGACTCATATTATCATTTTTAAAGGCTCTTATTATAATTTTTATAGACTCAAATCATTTTTAAAGGTTCATATTATAATTCATATTATAATTTTTAAAGACTCATGATTTTTAAAGGTTCATATTATCATTTTTAAAGACTCATATGACTTTTAAAGGTTCATATTATCATTTTTATAGACTCATATAATTTTTAAAGGTTCATATTATAATTTTTACAGACTCATATGATATTTAAAGGCTCATATTATCATTTTTAAAGGTTCATATTATAATTTTTAAAGGCTCATATTATCATTTTTAAAGGTTCATTTGATCATTTTTAAAGACTCATATGACTTTTGAAGGTTCATATTATAATTTTTATAGACTCATATCATTTTTAAAGGTTCATATTATAATTTTTAAAGACTCATATGATTTTTAAAGGTTCATATTATAATTTTTAAAGACTCATATGATTTTTGAAGGTTCATATTATCATTTTTAAAGACTCATATGACTTTTAAAGGTTCATATTATCATTTTTATAGACTCATATCATTTTTAAAGGTTCATATTATAATTTTTAAAGACTCATATGATATTTAAAGGCTCATATTATCATTTTTAAAGGTTCATATTATAGTTTTTAAAGGCTCATATTATCATTTTTAAAGGTTCATAGTATCATTTTTAAAGACTCATATTATCATTTTTAAAGACTGATATTATCATTTTTAAAGGCTCATATTATCATTTTTAAAGACTCACATTATCATTTTTAAAGGTTCATATTATAATTTTTAAAGGCTCATATTATCATTTTTAAAGGTTCACATTATCATTTTTAAAGGATCATATTATAATTTTTAAAGGCTCATATTATCATTTTTAAAGGTTCATATTATCATTTTTTAAAGACTCATATGACTTTTAATGGTTCATATTATAATTTTTATAGACTCATATCATTTTTAAAGGTTCAAATTATAATTTTTAAAGACTCATATGATATTTAAAGGCTCATATTATCATTTTTAAAGGTTCATATCACTTTTTAAACACTCATATGATATTTAAAGGCTCATATTTACATTTTTAAAGGTTCATATCATCATTTTTAAAGACTCATATTATAATTTTTAAAGGTTCATATCATCATTTTTAAAGGCTCATATTATCATTTTTAAAGGTTCATATTATCATTTTTAAAGATTCATATTATCATTTTTAAAGACTCATATAATTTTTAAAGACTCATATCATCATTTTTAAAGACTCATATTATCATTTTTAAAGGCTCATATCATTTTTAAAGGTTCATATTGTCATTTTTAAAGACTCATACTATCATTTTTAAAGGCTCATATTATCATTTTTAAAGGTTCATATTATCATTTTTAAAGGTTCATATTATAATTTTTAAAGACTCATATAATTTTCAAAGACTCATATTATAATTTTTAAAGTTTTACATTATAATTTTTAAAGGCTCATATAATTTTTAAAGGTTCATATTATCATTTTTAAAGATTCATATTATCATTTTTAAAGACTCATATAATTTTTAAAGACTCATATCATTTTTAAAGGCTCATATCATTTTTAAAGGTTCATATTGTCATTTTTAAAGACTCATACTATCATTTTTAAAGGCTCATATTATCATTTTTAAAGGTTCATATTATCATTTTTAAAGGTTCATATTATAATTTTTAAAGACTCATATAATTTTCAAAGACTCATATTATAATTTTTAAAGTTTTACATTATAATTTTTAAAGGCTCATATAATTTTTAAAGGTTCATATTATCATTTTTAAAGATTCATATTATCATTTTTAAAGACTCATATAATTTTTAAAGACTCATATCATCATTTTTAAAGACGCATATTATCATTTTTAAAGGCTCATATTATCATTTTTAAAGGTTCATATTATCATTTTTAAAGACTCATATAATTTTTAAAGACTCATATTATAATTTTTAAAGTTTTACATTATCATTTTTAAAGGCTCATATAATTTTTAAAGGTTCATATTATCATTTTTAAAGGCTCATATTTACATTTTTAAAGGTTCATATTATCATTTTTAAAGACTCATATTATCATTTTTAAAGATTCATATTATCATTTTTAAAGACTCACATTATCATTTTTAAAGGCTCATATTTACATTTTTAAAGGCTCATATTATCATTTTTAAAGGCTCATATTATCATTTTTAAAGGTTCACATTATCATTTTTAAAGGTTCATATTATAATTTTTAAAGGCTCATATTATCATTTTTAAAGGCTCATATTATCATTTTTAAAGGCTCATATTATTATTTTTAAAGGCTCATATCATCATTTTTAAAGGCTCATATTATCCTTTTTAAAGGCTCATATTATAATTTTTAAAGGCTCATATTATAATTTTTAAAGGCTCATATTATCATTTTTAAAGGCTCATATTATCATTTTTAAAGGCTCATATTATTTTTAAAGGCTCATATCATCATTTTTAAAGGCTCATATTATCCTTTTTAAAGGCTCATATTATAATTTTTAAAGGCTCATATTATCATTTTTAAAGGCTCATATCATCATTTTTAAAGGCTCAATAAAGCAAAACTACACATTTCAGAGTGGCCTTTTATTGTGGTCAGCCCAAGGCACACCTGTGTAATGATCATGCTGTTTAATCAGCATCTTGATAGGAAAAGGTATTTTGTGAATATGGTCAACGTTTTACATCTTTGAGTTCAACTCATGGACAAAAGCAGCAAAAACAGCTGTTACGTTTATATTTTTGTTCAGTATATTTTGTATTGGAGATGCTATTTTTGTCACTTTGAATTGTGTAAATGTAGATTATTTTTGCTTTGTCGTGTCCAAAATACATTTGAAAAAACAAAGAACAATCCTTTTTAGTTTCTATGTATATATATATATATATATATATATATATATATATATATATATATATATATATATATATATATATATATATATATATATATATATATATATATATGTATGTGTGGGAAAAAAATCACAAGACTATTTCATCTCTACAGGCCTGTTTCATGAGGGGGTTCCCTCAATCATCAGGAGATTTTATATATATATATATATATATATATATATACATATTTACATTACAATGACTTCTTGTTTGGATTTCATGTATTCTTCTGTGTGAAACAAACCAACAAAAACCCCCGGCAAGTTCTTCTTTCTAATCTTGTGTAGGTTGACATGCCTCCTTCAGCTCTTTATTTAAACTTCCTCCTCCGTGTCTGCTTAAGTCACGTTACCTAGCGAGGTATCCAACACGTGGCTTGTCTTTTCTCTTTCAAATTGACATACTTGCAACTCTAACCCCAATTCCAACTTTAACCCTCTAAACTCAACCCTAACATTTTTAAACTCTAAATCCCAAACCAAAATCAACCCCAACCCTAACTCAAACCCAGGCCCAGCCCCCCCCACATCGGCAGTGAAGTGTATATACTCACAAGAAACTGAATAGCTTTGTCTTTGACCTTTTTTTTTTTACTTACAACTATACCTAATATATAAAGGGGTGGAAAAGTGACTATTACCTGCAGGGCAAACATTAGCTAACCAGAAGGCAATAACAATGTAAACAAAAAACACCTGCTTAAAAGATCTAATACAAATGAGGGGCGTAATGTAACAAATAATATTTCTATTAAATAGGCTTTACTTTGCATTTTAATTAACGTGGGATTATTTTTTGTATTTAGAAATAATAGTACCAACTTTTTTTTTTCTTTTTTTTTTCTCCAACATTTGTGGCACTGGCGTGGCGCCCCCTGATGGACGACGCCCTTAGCATTTGCCTATACGGCCTATGCCACGGGCCGGCCCTGCTCAAACCTAACCCTCTAACCCTAAATCCTAACCCCAAACCTAACCCTTTTTAATCCTAAATCCTAACCCAAACCCAACCCCAACTCTAACCCAATTATAACCCTAAATCCTAACCCTAACCCCAACCCTAACCCTTTTTAACCCTAAATCCTAACCCCAACCCTGACTCTAACCCTCTAACCCAAACCCTAACCCAAACCTAAACCTCTAACCCTAACCCTAAATCCTAACCCTCGCCCCAACCCCAACCTTACTCCTTTTTAATCCTAAATCCTAACCCAAACCCAACCCTAATCCAAACCTAAACCTCTAACTCTAACCCTAACCCTAAATCCTAACCCTCGCCCCAACTCCAACTTTAACCCTCTAAACTCAACCCTAACCCTTTTAAACCCTAAATCCCAAACCAAAACCAACCCCAACCCTAACTCAAACCCAACTCTCTAACCCTAAATCCTAACCCCAAACCTAACCCTTTTTAATCTTAAATCCTAACCCAAACCCAACCCCCACTCTAACCCAATTTTAACCCTAAATCCTAACCCTAACCCCAACCCTAACCCTTTTTAACCCTAAATCCTAACCCCAACCCTGACTCTAACCCTCTAACCCAAACCCTAACCCAAACCTAAACCTAACCCTAAATCCTAACCCTCGCTCCAACCCCAACCTTACTCCTTTTTAATCCTAAATCCTAAACCAACCCTAACCCAAACCTAAACCTCTAACCCTAACCCTAACCCTAAATCCTAACCCTCGCCCCAACCCTAACCCTTTAAATCCTAACCCCAACCCTGACCCTAACCCTCTAACCTTCCAACCCCAACCCAAACCTAACCCTAGCCCTAACCCTACTAACAACGAAACCCATGGAATCAAAGATCAGTCCTTTAGTAGCCCCTGAATCCTAACCCAACCCTAACCCAAACCTAAACCTCTAACTCTAACCCTAACCCTAAATCCTAACCCTCGCCCCAACCCTAACCCTTTAAATCTTAACCCCAACCCTGACCCTAACCCTCTAACCTTCCAACCCCAACCCAAACCTAACCCTAACCCTAACCCTACTAACAACGAAACCCATGGAATCAAAGATCAGTTCTTTAGTAGCCCCTAAATCCTAACCCAACCCTAACCCAAACCTAAACCTCTAACTCTAACCCTAACCCTAAATCCTAACCCTCGCCCCAACCCTAACCCTTTAAATCCTAACCCCAACCCTGACCCTAACCCTCTAACCTTCCAACCCCAACCCAAACCTAACCCTAACCCTAACCCTACTAACAACGAAACCCATGGAATCAAAGATCAGTCTTTAGTAGCCCCTAAATCCTAACCCAACCCTAACCCAAACCTAAACCTCTAACTCTAACCCTAACCCTATGGTTAGAGTTAGGGTTAGGTATGCGCCATGGCGTAGTGGGTAGAGCAACCGTGCCAGAAACCTGAGGGTTGCACGTTCGCTCCCCGCCTCTTACCATCCAAAAATCGCTGCCGTTGTGTCCTTGGGCGGGACACTTCACCCTTTTCCCCCGGTGCCACTCACACCGGTGAATTGAATGAGGTGGTGGTCGGAGGGGCCGTTGGCGCAAATTGCAGCCACGCTTCCGTCAGTCTACCCCAGGGCAGCTGTGGCTATGAAAGTAGCTTACCACCACCAGGTGTGAATGATTGATGGGTTCTACATGTAAAGCGACTTTGGGTACTTAGAAAAGCGCTATATAAATCCCAGTTATTATTATTATTATTATTATTAAATCCTAACCCTCGCCCCAACCCTAACCCCTTAAATCCTAACCCCAACCCTGACCCTAACCCTCTAACCTTCCAACCCCAACCCAAACCTAACCCTAGCCCTAACCCTACTAACAACGAAACCCATGGAATCAAAGATCAGTTCTTTAGTAGCCTATGTGTGTGGCAGAAATCTCCAGAAGCTTAGATAGGTATAGCTCGGTTGATAGAGCGGCCGTGCCAGCAACTTGAGGGTTGCAGGTTCAATCCCCGCTTCCGCCATCCTAGTCACTGCCGTTGCGTCCTTGGGCAAGACACTTTACCCACCTGCTCCCAGTGCCACCCACACTGGTTTAAATGTAACTTAGATATTGGGTTTTACTATGTAAAGCGCTTTGAGTCACTCGAGAAAAGCGCTATATAAATATAATTCACTTCACTTCAGATAAATAACATTTGTCGCCCTGGCTCATTAACCTGTTTTAACGCACCTGGTCTGCCAGAGAATAAGAAGATGGAGCAGTAGGGATCAGTGTTGCCAACTTAGCGACTGTCTTGTTGTATTTAGCGAGTATTCTCCTGGGTATTGTTTTTGAAAACGCGACAAGCCACAAATCCAGTGAAAATAGCCCGTATCGTCCTTTTCGACAAGAACCGAGTGCCGCTGTGGGCCCCTCACCCATCTAAAAGCACTCACAGGTTTAAAAAATAAAAAATAAGAAAAACAAAGACAGAACGAAGTCAAAGAAGTCTAATCTTGTTTTGATTTAATTTGTTTCTTGTGTGGACGAAACAGGAGCAGCAACGTGTAACAAAATAACTCTTTATTGCTCAAACGGCACAATTATACTTCCTGTCCTTGTCTACAGTTCTAAGCCTTGTGGGTAATGTAGCACGTTATGGCGGGCACTAGGACCATGCTCTCACCCAGCCGGCGTGGTTTTCAAGTTTATAAGCTCGGCTCCTACTCAAATAATTATTTGGATGACTACCAGTCATGTTACTCTAAAGTAACATGACTCTTATCTGAAGACAAAGTTTGTCTCTTCCCAATGGTCATCCTCAATGCTCTGTTTGTGTTCTTTGACTCTCTGGTGGTTTCCAGTAACTGTGGATGTCATCGTGTTCTCTAGTTCCTCCCTCAGTCTTTGTTGTACTCCTGAAGTCCAGTTAAGGTCTTTTGCTTGTCCATTAACAAAGCCTCCTGCTGTTTGACCAACGCCTTCAGTTTGTCCTGCAAGACCACACATCTCTGCTGCTCCTGCTCCAAATCTAAGAACAGCCTTTCTGACAGATAAACCAGCTTTGCTTGCTCCTGCATCCAGTTGATGTTTACCGGAGCGTCTATTTCCAAGTGATCCTCTGTTCCTGGAACCTCCTGCCTTAGCTGCCACAACAGTCTAGCTCTTTTTTGCAGCCTGGTTATCAGTTTCTGCAACCATGGTGGCATTTTAGCAGCAGGTGTTACCTCTCTCTTCTCTCCCTGCTCCTCATAGCAAGCCAACTCCAGAGGGTGTGCGAGGTCTTCCCTTTTGCCATTGTACTCTGGATAGTCTTCCTGACATTGCTGCTGGATTTTGAAGGCAGCATAAATGAGCTCTGCTTCAGTGCAGGCGCTAATGATGACACTAAGGACACTAGACCCTCCTGTCTTCTTTAAGGTTCCTATGTGAGCGAGGATAAGTTCATACCTGTGCGCCACACCTATATCATTTTCTCCTGCCATCAAAGACTCGAGTTGATTATCGGGACTCTGAAGGGCCGCCACCATTTTTTCTACTACAACCAATTCTCTCATCAAACATTCAGCAGGGCTTGACATGTTGTCAGAAAGTTCTACCAAAGCCTCACTGAGGATATCATCCTCTCCTTTGGAGGCATTAAAGCATGCACGTTGGTGTTTTGCCGCGTCGTCCCTGCCTTGCTGAAGATACGCCGCAACAGCAGTTAGTTTCCTCTCAAAGTCGTTCAACTCGATGGTGGTGCTGGTTTGAAGCGTCTCACTGCAGCTTTGTAAGACTCGCAGCGCAGCCTGAAGGCGCTTAGATAAAAGTCTGCAGAGGTTATCCGTCTCCTTAGCGAAGCGTTGGCTCTGCTCTGCTCTGCTGTGGAGCAGCAGATTGAGATGCTGGGCGGAGGATTGGCTCTGAGTGAGCTGGGAGTAGAGCTGAGGATCCTGGAGGGTCATGTGGTGTTCTGCTAGTTGATGAGTGATTTCCCTTAGCTTTTCTTCTGTTACGAAAAGCTTGGTTTCTAGTAACTGGATCACGGTCGTAAACCTTTCTGGATCGTCTCCTGAGGTGATGATGTACTGGTGTGATGGACCGAGTGAGTGGGACCGGACTCTTGCATGATAATAGTGATGCTCGTGGTCGTTTGAGCTGCTACGTAACTTATCTCTTTCCTCTGATTGGCTATCACTTGCTGACTGATGTACCAAATCTTCATTGTCCGGCCCCGTCTCTGCAGACTCATTCTCCAGGTGCGATGTGGCACAGGTACAATTGTCAAGCACCTCACTGAGTTTTGCTTCAGTTTCCTCCAGGCTATTACCTAAGACTTCCATTTTCAGCAGAACCTCGCTCAGCTCCTGCTCCTTCCTGTTGAGAAGCTTCTCAAAGCCTTCACGCATGTCCTGGGTTTCAGCCTCCTTTTGCTGCACCTTCTGCAAAACCCCCCGCAGCTGCTCTCTAGCTACCAGGTATGAGTGGTTAAGCTCATGGAAATGTGATTCTTCTTTTTTCAAGCAACTCTGCAGCCTGTGAACTTCTTCTTCTGCCCCAAACAACATGTTCTGCAGCTCATGACATTGTTGCTCCAGCTCCTCTTTTTCATTGCGATACCTTTGCACAACAGCCAGAGAAGAAGCTAACTCTTCTTTGAGTTTATGTTGAGCTTTCTTAACATCCCTTTTCCACATTTGGTCTTTACTCAGGCTGTCCACCTGCTCCTCAGCCGTGACCAATCTCTCCTGAAGTTCTTGGGAGTGTTGTTCTGCCCGCGCCAAGCTGACTGACAAACTCCGTCGTTCTCTGTCCTGGCTGGCTTGAAGGAGCATGAGGTGCTTCTGCAGAAGAGCTTCTTTTTGAGCCTGTGTCTCTTCGTTGGTTCGAAGTTGTGTTGTGACCTCTTGGAGAGCCTTTCTTAGCTCCTCCGCCTCCGCTTGGAGAGCGTGATGACTCAGAGACTGCTCCTGTAGCAGTGTCGCACGCATCCCAGACTCTTTCAGCATCCCTTCACTGACACTCAGTTGGCTCTTCAAGGAGGTGACAGTACGCTCCCACTCCGTCCGCTGTTCAATGAACCGTTGGCGTTCTTGCTCTAGATGTGCCTGCGCAAGCGCTGTGGCGTCCCCCGTCACAAGCAGCTGTGCTTGTTGAGCTAAAAGGTCAACTCTTCGACAAAGCTCGTCTTCCCTGGCTTCCTCCTGTTTTCTCTTTTGCGCATCCAACTCAGCGCGGAGGTCACGGTTCACCTTCTGCAGTTGCTGCAGAGTCAAAGTTGGCTCCGATGGGGACTTGGAGTTGGACAGAAGATCATTCTACAATACAAGAAAGAAAGAAAAACTGTAAATGCATGTCCTGTGTTTACTTTACAGAATCAACTTGAATAACCTTTTCTCTTGAATGTCTCTCTCGCTGTTGTTGTAGTTCACGTTGCAGGTTTGTGTTTGACTGTTGCAGTCGAGACACTTCTCTCTGTGTTTGTTCCAGCTGCAGGTAGATGCAAAGAAAAAAAACCTTGGGTCTGATCTACTAAAGGTTTGCGCAAACATAATCTACTAAGCTTGTGCGCGAAGAATTCCGTCACTTAAACGTGCAAAATAGCGAGTGCAATCCATTTAGCGCGTCTATCTTCATGTATATGCAGAATATATGCTGATTATCAGAACACCCACAATACTGGGAGGAGGATATGCAAATGTAAATGTTACGTGCTCCCAATGGGATTTATCAAGGCTGCCCTTTGTCACCGATTCTGTTCATAACTTTTATGGACAGAATTTCTAGGCGCAGTCAAGGCGTTGAGGGGATCCGGTTTGGTGGCTGCAGGATTAGGTCTCTGCTTTTTGCAGATGATTTGGTCCTGATGGCTTCATCTGGCCAGGATCTTCAGCTCTCACTGGATCGGTTCGCAGCTGAGTGTGAAGCGACTGGGATGAGAATCAGCACCTCCAAGTCCGAGTCCATGGTTCTCGCCCGGAAAAGGGTGGAGTGCCATCTCCGGGTTGGGGAGGAGATCTTGCCCCAAGTGGAGGAGTTCAAGTACCTCGGAGTCTTGTTCACGAGTGAGGGAAGAGTGGATCGTGAGATCGACAGGCGGATCGGTGCGGCGTCTTCAGTAATGCGGACGCTGTATCGATCCGTTGTGGTGAAGAAGGAGCTGAGCCGGAAGGCAAAGCTCTCAATTTACCGGTCGATCTACGTTCCCATCCTCACCTATGGTCATGAGCTTTGGGTTATGACCGAAAGGACAAGATCACGGGTACAAGCGGCCGAAATGAGTTTCCTCCGCCGGGTGGCGGGGCTCTCCCTTAGAGATAGGGTGAGAAGCTCTGTCATCCGGGGGGAGCTCAAAGTAAAGCCGCTGCTCCTCCACATCGAGAGGAGCCAGATGAGGTGGTTCGGGCATCTGGTCAGGATGCCACCCGAGCGCCTCCCTAAGGAGGTGTTTAGGGCATGTCCGACCGGTAGGAGGCCACAAGGAAGACCCAGGACACGTTGGGAAGACTATGTCTCCCGGCTGGCCTGGGAACGCCTCGGGATCCCCCGGGAGGAGCTGGACGAAGTGGCTGAGGAGAGGGAAGTCTGGGCTTCCCTGCTTAGGCTGCTGCCCCCGCGACCCGACCTCGGATAAGCGGAAGAAGATGGATGGATGGATGGATGAAATTGTCTTGCGACCGCTGTTTGCGTGTATATTTAGCACGTTCCAAGGTCTGTGCAAACTGGCACAGTTGCGCAAAAATGTAAGAAATCTCGCCGCAAAGACAGACGATGGAGAGAGAGCGAGAGAGAATACTCAATCTGTGTGTGTTTCAATGTGAACTATATCCTCTACTCAGCAATTTTAAAGCTGCTTGATGACGTAATAGGCTGATCGGAGCCAGCAGACACCAACATGACTTCAATTGATTCATTTTGATGTCTGTTGGCATTTTTTCTGTCACGAATGTATTTCCTAAACTTATTGCAAAGTGCATTTTCTTGCGGCTGGATCATTCCACGTTTCCTAGCGCGCACCTTCGACATGCTAAGAATAGGTTCTGTTGTCCAGGTTGCACTTCTATGTTACATCACTATTGTCCGGAAAAGGTGGTACACATTGTAGCTGTGTGTATCATTGTTCCAGACATACAAACACCACATGTTGGTACATATACTGTAGCTGTTAGAGATGCGCGGTTTGCGGACACAACCGCGGAGTCCGCGGATTATCCGCGGATCGGGCGGTTGAAATAAAAAAAAATTAGATTTTATCCGCGGGTCGGGTCGGGCGGTTGAAATAAAAAAAAATTAGATTTTAAATAGATTCAGGCGGGTGGCAGTTAAACCAATTGGGAAATATATATACATAGTTAAATGTTGTTACCCACATACGAAAAACGAGCAGGCACCTGCAGCATATGCCACAACAGAAGAAGAAAAAAAAAAGAGATGGACACTTTTACGGAGCGGAGAAGGGACGCCTCGCCGGGGTCCGGGACCGAGGCCCCTTCCCCCGAGAGGGCCCCACCGGGAGCCGTAGCTGAGGTGATCCGCGAGAAGGGCCCGACGCACGTCCAGGGTCACCACCGCGCCCACCGCACGACACCCCGCCTCGTCCGCCTTCGCCGCGGCCGGCGTCACGCGCAGCAGGTAAGCAGCTTACCTGCCCGCCACCCCCGTGGCCGGGGGCTCGTAACAGGGGTCACTCCGCGCGCCCCGCCCGCGCAGCTTACCTGCCCGCCACCCCCGTTGCCGGGGGCGCGTAACATGGGTCACTCCGCGCGCAGTGCGCTCACGAAAGAGGTGGGGCTCACCCTGGTGAGCCGAGTGGGCCACTTTTGGTAAGCAGAACTGGCGCTGCGGGATGAACCGAACGCCGGGTTAAGGCGCCCGATGCCGACGCTCATCAGACCCCAGAAAAGGTGTTGGTTGATATAGACAGCAGGACGGTGGCCATGAAGTCGGAACCCGCGAAGGAGTGTGTAACAACCCACCTGCCGAATCAACTAGCCCTGAAAATGGATGGCGCTGGAGCGTCGGGCCCATACCCGGCCGTCGCCGGCAGCGAGAGCCGCGAGGGCTAGGCCGCGACAAGTAGGATGGCCGCCGCGGTGCGCGCTGAAGCCTCGGGCGCGAGCCCGGGTGGAGCCGCCGCGGGTGCGAGGGACATCGCACCTCCACGCGTTTGGAGGTGCGCTCAGCGCGGCTCCCAGATGATTGCGCACTGGTGTGCGTCTGGGCCGTGACAGCGTGGCACGCATTGAATGTCTCTGCATCAGTCTCCTTTCTTTAACAGGCAAAAGCTTTATAACCTCACTAATGCCTTGCATCGTCTATATTAGATATATAACAACGGGCGGGTGCGGGCGGGTGCGGTGTTGATTAAATGTTAATTCGGGTGGATGCGGATGGTTGACGACTTTTGTGATGCGGTTGCGGATGAAATAATTGCCTATCCGCGCATCTCTAGTAGCTGTGCAGGAAATGTGTGTCTCTGTAGATCAGGTCCTTGGAATGAACAATTATTTAGTGAATTATCACCTCTGTCTCACCTCTTTGACAAGTTGCTCCGTTTGTTTCTCGCAGATACGCCGCTGATCAGAAATATCATAGTTTGTCTGTATCACCTCAGCACATGCGGGTGAATGTATTGAACACTCTGCACACAAAGACAAGATACCAGCATGTAGTCAGTCTTCCAATTGTCTTTCAACACAATTTTACAAAACTATACAATGCAAAAGTAGTAGATACATTTAAGAATTCAACAAACTTGAGACACATGACATGGTATGAAATGTAGCATCCCAAGGTTCCAGTTGCTGTGCTACACCATTATGCTTGTGCTGAGGGTGATCTGTAGAAGCTCCAATGGATGGAGCTCTCTAGTCCAGCATACCGCCGCTTCCTGAGGAAATAAAGACTTTGGTGTGCCTTGTGGCTCCAGGTGAGGTCCCTAGGATAGATGAACCCCAAGGTACCTGAAGCTGGAGACTACTTCCACAGCTGCTCCTCTGATGTGTAGGAGGGGAACGTTGGGGTCTGATCTTTCTGAAGTATATCTTCTTGGTCTTTTTTGGCTCCAGGTGAGGTCCCTGGATAGATGAACCCCAAGGTACCTGAAGCTGGAGACCACTTCCACAGCTGCTCCTCTGATGTGTAGGAGGGGAACGTTGGGGTCTGATCTTTCTGAAGTATATCTTCTTGGTCTTTTTTGGCTCCAGGTGAGGTCCCTGGATAGATGAACCCCAAGGTACCTGAAGCTAGACACCGCTTCCACAGCTGCTCCTATGATGTGTAGGAGGGGAACGTTGGGGTCTGATCTTTCTGAAGTATATATCTTGGTCTTTTTTGGCTCCAGGTGAGGTCCCTGGATAGATGAACCCCAAGGTACCTGAAGCTGGAGACCACTTCCACAGCTGCTCCTCTGATGTGTAGGAGGGGAACGTTGGGGTCTGATCTTTCTGAAGTATATCTTCTTGGTCTTTTTTGGCTCCAGGTGAGGTCCCTGGATAGATGAACCCCAAGGTACCTGAAGCTAGACACCACTTCCCCAGCTGCTCCTCTGATGTGTAGGAGGGGAACGTTGGGGTCTTAGCTTCCTAAAATATATCTCCTTTGTCTTTTTTGGCTCCAGGCGAGGTCCCTGGAGAGAGGAACCCCAAGGTACTTGAAGCTGGAGACCACTTCCGCATTGGTACAATGTTGTAGCTTTTGCACCAATCCACCAGATGTTCTACCACCTCTTTGTACTTGGACTCATCGTTGTCTGTAATACGTTCCACTACTGTTGTGTCGTACGCCAACTTCACCAGTCCCTAGTCTGAAGACGAGGGACCTTAGCACATATCTCTGAGGGAAGTAAAGCACTCTATAAAGAAAGAGCACTCAAAGAGCATAGACGTCAATCAACGAAAGACTTGCAAGCTTGTGGGAATATTTCTAAATTGGATGGTTTCAGTGGGTTTTAACTAAACCCAGATGGAATAGGCTACGGTTTATCCGTGACTCTAAACAGGATAAGTGGTAGAAAATGAATTCTCAGGGCATTCAATCAATTGCAACTAAACTGTTTGGTTTGTTTTAGAAGATGTTTTGCTTCTTCATCACATCATGCTCATAGTCTTACATTGGTCCCACCTCGTCTTAGACTTAAATTGGTCAGATCTTGTCTCGTAGAAAATCAACGAATTAGCAGAAAACCACTTGACCTGCTTTTGTCAAGTCTTCAACTCACACTTTCGTCTGCATCTTAGAAGGGAGGCCAAGGATATAGAGTCACAAAGGGCCGTATTCCATGGGTTGTAGTAGGGGCGGCAACCCCCAAACCAGACGGTGGACACTAGAGGTTAGGGGGGGCCGCCAAGCTGATCTTGTGAGGGAAGAAGGCTGTCGAGATCGACAGGCCAAGCAGGAATTTGGTTGATGTACTGCACCGTCATGGTGAAGACAGAGCTGAGCCTGAAGGAAAAGCTCTTGATTTACTGGTCGAGTTATGTACCATCATAGAAGAGCCGGTTGAGATGACTCAGGCATCTAGTCCGGATGGCTCACGGACCCATCCATTGTGATGTCCGGAAGGAAAAGCTCTTGATTTACTGGTCGAGTTATGTACCTACCCTTACCTGTGGTCATAAATATTGGGTAGTGACAGTAAAGAGGAAGATCGCGGAAACAAGCGGACAGGTTTTTCCTGTAGGGCAGCTGGTCTATCTTTAAGAGATATGGTGTGGAGCACGGCCATCCGAGAGGAGCTCAGAGAAGAGCCGGTTGAGATGACTCAGGTATCTAGTCAAGTATTTCTTTTATTTATATATATATATATATATATATATATATATATATATATATATATATATATATATATATATATGTATATATATATATATATATATATATAATATATATATGTATATATATAGCTAGAATTCACTGAAAGTCAAGTATTTGTATATATATATATATATTAAGGCTGAAACGACGCGTCGACGTAGTCGACGTCATCGGTTACGTAAATACGTAGACGCCGTTTTTGTGCGTCAGCGCGTCGTATATTTACGTCACACTACTGTCATGGCGGAGCGCAAAGCAGACGATGCGAGCGAGGGGAAAAAAGCACGCCAAAAGTCGTCAAAAGTGTGGGAGTATTTCAATAAACGGCCTAATAATGTTGTTGTATGCACACTGTGTCGAGCGGAAATGGCCTATCATAGCAGCACAACGGCTATGAACGAACATTTGAAAAGAAAACACCCGACAGCGTTCTTGCCATCACCATCAACTAGTCAATCGTCCGCGTGCGTATACGTTGTCATTATTACACAAAACATGAATGTGTCATTTGTATCTGCGTTGTAAATTCATAAACTAAAGCACCGTTTCGCTCTGAGAGGCGCATTTGGCGTGCCTGTTCAGTGTTTACAAAGACGCGCTCCTCTTTAACGCTGTGGAGAGGCGGCGGCGGCGAGCGAGCGGCGAGGCGGGGCGCGCCGGGAGCGACGCCGCAATCGTGCCCAGGTGCGCGATCCACGCACCTGGGCACGATCATCCAATCTCCTCTCGCTGAAGAAAAGGGGAGCAGCAGAGAGAAAGGGAAGAGAGGCTGGAAGGAGCCAAAGTGAAGCTGACGTGGAGCGAGAGAGGAGGAGAGCCAGAGACAGAGGACGACGAGCGAGCGAGGAAGAGGAGCCGAAAAGCGAGGAAAGAAAGAGAAAAGAGTCGGAAGAGAAAAGACTTTGTGTAAAATTAAAAGATTGTAAACCTGACAAAGCCGTCTGGCGTTCAGTCTGTCGGTCCTGAAAGAACCCCACGGCACAAGACGTGTCACAAACGCTAACGTTAATTAGTTGTGCAAATACCTTTTACAACATTAACAGTTACATATACTATGTACAAACCAACAATTAACTTTCACTTTAATCATACTATCATTGTTGTGTTATTAAGCAAAATAAGCAATACTTTTACTTTTGTTGAAATGTTTACACTGTACACTTTTTTTTTATTGGATGTTTAGCTTTATTTTTGCACATTTTAGCAAATAAGCAATACTTTTACTTTTGTTGAAATGTTTACACTGTTACAGAATATTTCCGTTTTGCACTTTTTTGTATTGGCTGTTTATCTTTATTTTTGCACATTTTAAAGCAAAATAAGCAATACATTTAATTTTGAAATGCTTATACTATTGCAGAATATTAAGATTTGCACTGGATGTTTACTTTTATATTTGCACATTAAAAAGCAAATAAGCTACTTTTAATTTTGTTGAATGTTAAAAGTTTTAAATGTTTACATTGTTACAGAATATTTTGTCATGTTGTTGTCAATGTTGACTGAGTGGCCATACTTCTTTTTTTTTTGTAAATAAAAGCCATGCCTTTTGAAAAAACTGGCCTACATTTATTTTTTCATCTTCATTTTAAATTTAAAAAAAAATCGGTAAAAGGAAAAATAATCTGTAGATTAATCGAAAAAAATAATCTATAGATTAACCGATTAATCGAAAAAATTATCTATAGATTAATCGATAGAAAAATAATCGTTAGCTGCAGCCTTAATATATATATATATATATATATATATATATATATATATATATATATATATATATATATATATATATATATATATATATATATATATATATATATATGTATGTGTGGGGAAAAAAATCACAAGACTATTTCATCTCTACAGGCCTGTTTCATGAGGGGGGGTACCCTCAATCATCAGGAGATTTTAATGGGAGCATTCGCATACCATGGTTTATATAGGGCACAGAGTGGGTGGGTACAGGCTGGCGTAGGGGCGTGGTGATTGGCTCATGTGTTACCTAGGAGGTGTTTCCGTCTGTGGCGGCATGCTGTTACAATTTCGCTGCGCTTGTTGAGGGATGACAGGTCTGGACGGTAAATAATAAACAGTTTCTCTTTCAAGCATAGGTTGCATCTTTTATTACCACTATTGTAAGGTGTGCTGGATGCAAGAATTTGCCATGTTATTGAATATTCAACATTATTGTCTTTGAGGTCCCAAATGTGTTTGCTGAGTTCCGTGGTATTCCGCAGGTTTTGGTTCCTGAAAGAAGCCTTGTGATTGTTCCATCTGGTTTTGAATTCACCCTCGGTTAATCCTACATATGTGTCGGATGTGTTAATGTCCTTGCGTGTTACCTTAGATTGGTAGACAACTGATGTTTGTAAGCACCCCCCGTTGAGAGGGCAATCAGGTTTCTTTCGACAGTTGCAACCTTTGTTGGTTTTGGAGTCGCTCTGTCCGGGGGCCGACGGCTCATTTGCAATTGTTTTGTTGTGGTTTGAGATGATTTGTCGTATATTGTTCATGCAGCTGTAGCTCAATTTAATGTTGTTCTTGTTGAATACTTTTCTTAGGGTGTTGTCTTTGGGAAAGTGTTTGTCAATCAGATTGAGGAATTTGTGTCCAATGTTAGTTGAGACGTTTTTGCTGTATGGGGGGGTTGTACCAGATGATGTCGTTTCGTTTTCTGTTCTTTTTCGGTTGGTTTCCTGGCGTGGGTTCATAGGTGAGGGTGAAATTGTATCCGCTTTCATCAAGGGCTTATATATATATATGTATATATCTTAACCACGCCCCCCGCCCCACCCCCGACCACGCCCCCCTCCCCCCACCCCCCACCTCCCGAAATCGGAGGTCTCAAGGTTGGCAAGTATGCCAATGCGCTTTTGGAAGAATGGTGGAAAATTCCTATAAACACACTCGGCAACCTTGTGGACAGCCTTCCCAGAAGAGTTGAAGCTGTAATAGCTGCAAAAGGTCATATTGAACCCTATGGGTTAGGAATGGGATGGCACTTCAACTTCATATGTGAGTACTTTTGGCAATATAGTGTACTTTAAATGTCTTCAAAGCGCACCTTTACCTTGGTCCACCTGCTGTGCAGGACTGACAGAAGATGAAGAGTCAGTTGAGGAGTTCATGTCAGCAGCCATCTCTTGCTGGAATTTCAGCTCTCCCTTTCCCTCTTCTTGTTTGTGCGACTCTCGGGCAACATCACAGATGTGCTTCTCCTGGAAACAGCTGCCTTGTTGCACTATTTTGGAACACACCTCAGCGCTTCCTTCCAGCTGGGGACTTTGAGGAGGAAGTACAAAAAAAAAACCTTAGTCCTGACCAAGGAAAAGCGGTACATGTTAAAGCGGTCAAAACCGGTTTACCTTGCAGGAAGGTTTGGGGGATCCACATTTTTCAGCACAGTTTGGACCACATTGTGTTTAATCCCAGCAGTCTCTGCATCTTTGTTCTGTACAAATATTACAGTATCAAATACACACCTTGTAGTTTATGTGTGTATTTATGTCCGATTAGCAGTTTGTGGATTATTTTTAGACATTTATTTTGGCATTTACTAAAGGGTTCAGGGATATTTGTTAATGTAGAGTGTATTCAATTTTGGGCCATTCAGCATTTTGTATGCCTTTAAACATTCATCCTTTTGAGTTGTATCACTGAAATTTCTCTGACTTTGTGGATTATTTCCAGTCCTACTTGGAGTCGTTATGTTTAATATTTATGTACAAGGTTGCTGCTAACATTACTTGCAAAGAGTGGCGATTGCATTAATTTGAATGACTAAATTAATTACTGCAATTTTTTTGACTTTGTGGATTATTTCCAGTCCTACTTGTAGTCGTTATGTTTAATATTTATGTACAAGGTTGCTGCTAACATTACTTGCAAAGAGTGGCGATTGCATTAATTTGAATGACTAAATTAATTACTGCAATTTCTATGACTTTGTGGATTATTTCCAGTCCTACTTGTAGTCGTTATGTTTAATATTTATGTACAAGGTTGCTGCTAACATTACTGGCAAAGAGTGGCGATTGCATTAATTTGAATGACTAAATTAAGTACTGCAATTTCTATGACTTTGTGGAATATTTCCAGTCGTACTTGGAGTTGTTATGTTTAATATTTATGTACAAGGCTGCTGCTAACATTACTTGCAAGAGATTGCATTAATTTGAATGACTAAATGAATTACTGCAATTTCTATGACTTTGTGGATTATTTCCAGTCCTACTTGGAGTCGTTATATTTAATATTTATGTACAGGGCTGCTGCTAATATTACTTGCAAGAGTGGCGATCGCATTCATTTGAATGACTAAATGAATTACTGCAATTTCTATGACGTTGTGGATTATTTCCAGTCCTACTTGGAGTTGTTATGTTTAATATTTATGTACAAGGCTGCTGCTAACATTACTTGCAAGAGTGGCGATCGCATTAATTTGAACGACTAAATTAATTACTGCAATTTCTCTGACTTTGTGGATTATTTCCAGTGTTATTTTGAGTCTTTCTGGTCATTGACTTCGTACAAGATTACCGCTATTATTATTAGAGTGGCAAATGCATTTAATAAACGACACATACTATTCCGCTGTGTTACTGCACTTTCTGACTTTGTGGATTATTTCCAGTCCTACTTGGAGTCGTTATGTTTAATATTTATGTACAAGGCTGCTGCCAACATTACTTGCAAGAGATTGCATTAATTTGAATGACTAAATTAATTACTGCAATTTCTATGATTTTGTGGATTATTTGCAGTCCTACTTGGTGTTGTTATGTTTAATATTTATGTACAAAGTTGCTGCTAACATTACTTGCAAAGAGTGGCGATTGCATTAATTTGAATGACTAAATTAATTACTGCAATTTCTCTGACTTTGTGGATTATTTCCAGTCCTACTTGTAGTCGTTATGTTTAATATTTATGTACAAGGTTGCTGCTAACATTACTTGCAAGAGTGGCGATCGCATTCAATTGAATGACTAAATTAATTACTGCAATTTTTTTGACTTTATGGATTATTTCCAGTCCTACTTGTAGTCGTTATGTTTAATATTTATGTTCAAGGTTGCTGCTAACATTACTTGCAAAGAGTGGCGATTGCATTAATTTGAATGACTAAATTAATTACTGCAATTTCTATGACTTTGTGGATTATTTCCAGTCCTACTTGTAGTCGTTATGTTTAATATTTATGTACAAGGTTGCTGCTAACATTACTTGCAAAGAGTGGCGATTGCATTAATTTGAATGACTAAATTAAGTACTGCAATTTCTATGACTTTGTGGAATATTTCCAGTCCTACTTGGTGTCGTTATGTTTAATATTTATGTACTAGGTTGCTGCTAACATTACTTGCAAGAGTGGCGATTGCATTCATTTCAATGACCCAATGTATCACTGCAATTTCTATGACATTGTGGATTATTTCCAGTATTATTTTGAGTCTTTCTGGTCATTGACTTTGTACAAGATTACCGCTATTTTAATTAATAGCTAGATTGGCAATTGCATTTAATAAACGACACATACTATTCTGCTGTGTTACTGCACTTTCTGACTTTGTGGATGATTTCCAGTCCTACTTGGAGTCGTTATGTTTAATATTTATGTACAAGGCTGCTGCTAACATTACTTGCAAAGAGTGGTGATCGCATTCATTTGAATGACTAAATGAATTACTGCATTTCTATGATTTTGTGGATTATTTCCAGTGTTATTTTGAGTCTTTCTGGTCATTGACTTCGTACAAGATTATTGCTATTTTAATTAATAGCTAGAGTGGCAATTGCATTTAATAAACGACACATACTATTCTGCTGTGTTTCTGCACTTTCTGACTTTGTGGATTATTTCCAGTCCTACTTGGAGTCGTTATGTTTAATATTTATGTACAAGGCTGCTGCTAACATTACTTGCAAGAGTGGCGATCGCATTCAATTGAATGACTAAATTAATTACTGCAATTTTTTTGACTTTATGGATTATTTCCAGTCCTACTTGTAGTCGTTATGTTTAATATTTATGTTCAAGGTTGCTGCTAACATTACTTGCAAAGAGTGGCGATTGCATTAATTTGAATGACTAAATTAATTACTGCAATTTCTATGACTTTGTGGATTATTTCCAGTCCTACTTGTAGTCGTTATGTTTAATATTTATGTACAAGGTTGCTGCTAACATTACTTGCAAAGAGTGGCGATTGCATTAATTTGAATGACTAAATTAAGTACTGCAATTTCTATGACTTTGTGGAATATTTCCAGTCCTACTTGGTGTCGTTATGTTTAATATTTATGTACTAGGTTGCTGCTAACATTACTTGCAAGAGTGGCGATTGCATTCATTTCAATGACCCAATGTATCACTGCAATTTCTATGACATTGTGGATTATTTCCAGTATTATTTTGAGTCTTTCTGGTCATTGACTTTGTACAAGATTACCGCTATTTTAATTAATAGCTAGATTGGCAATTGCATTTAATAAACGACACATACTATTCTGCTGTGTTACTGCACTTTCTGACTTTGTGGATGATTTCCAGTCCTACTTGGAGTCGTTATGTTTAATATTTATGTACAAGGCTGCTGCTAACATTACTTGCAAAGAGTGGTGATCGCATTCATTTGAATGACTAAATGAATTACTGCATTTCTATGATTTTGTGGATTATTTCCAGTGTTATTTTGAGTCTTTCTGGTCATTGACTTCGTACAAGATTATTGCTATTTTAATTAATAGCTAGAGTGGCAATTGCATTTAATAAACGACACATACTATTCTGCTGTGTTTCTGCACTTTCTGACTTTGTGGATTATTTCCAGTCCTACTTGGAGTCGTTATGTTTAATATTTATGTACAAGGCTGCTGCTAACATTACTTGCAAGAGTGGCGATCGCATTCATTTGAATGACTAAATTAATTACTGCAATTTCTATGACTTTGTGGATTATTCCCAGTCCTACTTGGAGTCGTTATGTTTTAATATTTATGTACAAGGTTGCTACTAACATTACTTGCAAGAGTGGCGATCGCATTCATTTCAATGACTGAATGTGTTACTGCAATTTCTATGACTTTTGGATTATTTCCAGTCCTACTTGGAGTCGTTATGTTTAATATTTATGTACAAGGCTGCTGCTAACATTACTTGCAAGAGTGGCGATCGCATTCATTTGAATGACTAAATTAATTACTGCAATTTCTATGACTTTGTGGATTATTCCCAGTCCTACTTGGAGTCGTTATGTTTTAATATTTATGTACAAGGTTGCTACTAACATTACTTGCAAAGAGTAGCGATCGCATTCATTTGTATGACTAAATGTATCACTGCAATTTCTATGACTTTGTGGATTATTTCCAGTGTTATTTTGAGTCTTTCTGGTCATTGACTTCATACAAGATTACCGCTATTTTAATTAATAGCTAGATTGGCAATTGCATTTAATAAACGACACATACTATTCCGCTGTGTTACTGCACTTTCTGACTTTGTGGATTATTTCCAGTCCTACTTGGAGTCGTTATGTTTAATATTTATATACAAGGCTGCTGCTAACATTACTTGCAAAGAGTGGTGATCGCATTCATTTGAATGACTAAATGAATTACTGCATTTCTATGATTTTGTGGATTATTTCCAGTGTTATTTTGAGTCTTTCTGGTCATTGACTTCCTACAAGATTATTGCTATTTTAATTAATAGCTAGAGTGGCAATTGCATTTAATAAACGACACATACTATTCTGCTGTGTTTCTGCACTTTCTGACTTTGTGGATTATTTCCAGTCCTACTTGGAGTCGTTATGTTTAATATTTATGTACAAGGCTGCTGCTAACATTACTTGCAAGAGTGGCGATCGCATTAATTTGAACGACTAAATTAATTACTGCAATTTCTCTGACTTTGTGGATTATTTCCAGTGTTATTTTGAGTCTTTCTGGTCATTGACTTCGTACAAGATTACCGCTATTATTATTAGAGTGGCAAATGCATTTAATAAACGACACATACTATTCCGCTGTGTTACTGCACTTTCTGACTTTGTGGATTATTTCCAGTCCTACTTGGAGTCGTTATGTTTAATATTTATGTACAAGATTGCTGCTAACATTACTTGCAAGAGTGGCGATCGCATTCATTTGAATGACTAAATTAATTACTGCAATTTTTATGACTTTGTGGATTATTTCCAGTCCTACTTGGAGTCGTTATGTTTAATATTTATGTACAAGTCTGCTGCTAACATTACTTGCAAGAGTAGCGATCGCATTCATTTGTATGACTAAATGTATTACTGCAATTTCTATGACTTTGTGGATTATTTCCAGTGTTATTTTGAGTCTTTCTGGTCATTGACTTCGTACAAGATTACCGCTATTTTAATTAATAGCTAGAGTGGCAATTGCATTTAATAAACAACACATACTATTCTGCTGTGTTACTGCACTTTCTGACTTTGTGGATTATTTGCAGTCCTACTTGGAGTCGTTATGTTTAATATTTATGTACAAGGCTGCTGCTAACATTACTTGTAAGAGTGACGATTTGAATGACTAAATGTATTACTAAAATTTCTATGACTTTGTGGATCATTTCCAGTGTTATTTTGAGTCTTACTGGTCATTGACTTCGTACAAGATTACCGCTATTATAATTAATAGCTGGAATGGCAATTGCATTTAATAAACGACACAGACTATTCTGCTGTATTACGGCAATTTCTATGACTTTGTGGATTATTTCCAGTCCTACTTGGAGTCGTTATGTTAGATATAGACACTTACATCATGTGTTGCCGTCATTATAACTCTTATATAAGACTTGTTGGGGGCAAGTGTTTTCTAAAGGTGCTACTTGGTGGAAAAAGTTTGAGAACCACGTCCGTAGAATGTTCACGCTGTGAAGTAATTTGAGTATTTGACGAGTAGATGACCTCGTTCCTGACTTGGTTCTGAAGACGTGCCGTGGTGGAGCGCTCAGAGCAAGACGAGTTGATTGTCTCGGTTGAACTGCTCATTTGCTTCTTTTCATTCTGCTCTTTGTTTTTCCTTGATAGAAGAAAGCCATTCATGAATGAGCAACAATGATTGACATCAATCAGAAGGGTCATCAGAGGGATATACGATGAACCTGATTGGCTGTTGGGCGGACGACGAGAATGCTCCGATCTTTACCGTAGAATTTGCAGCCACAACATCACTTTCTGTTTGGAAAATAGATATTTGTCATTTTTTTTCCGGACTCCATGCATAAAAAAAGAATACATTCCGTGTAAAATACCGTCTCCGGTGGATCTCTGGTCGAGTCTGTTGAGGGAGCGACTGCTCCTCCTGCATGGAGCGGCATAGAGAGAGGAGGTGTGCAGGGAGGAAAAGCTCCGGCTGCTACAAAGCTGCAAGGCGGGCTTGGATGAAGGAGATGAGGAAACCTGGTGGTTTGGTTTCTTCAAAGTCTTGTTGAAGATCTTGGTGCTCCTTCCACCACTGAAGCTGGCTTTGCCTCCACTGCATGAAGACACTGTCAAACATGATGGCTCCTTTGGGGCAGACACAGTGCATTTCATACAGTCACCATCAAAAGTTGACATACACTTGAATAGAATATGAGCCTATACAGAGCATCTATGAGCAGGCAGTTAGGAAAAAAGCTAAGAAAATGATTTCCAACTCACAACACCCACTCTTTCCTGAATATGGAACCCTGCCATCAGGGAGAAGACTCCGGGTCCCACTATGCAAATCTAACCGCCTTAAATGATCATTTGTCCCAGCCTCCATTAAGCTGACCAACAATGTGCAATAGAATTTTAATACATAGGTTAGCACTTTTTTTTAGCACATAGCACTTTAGCACATAGCACTTAAGAACTAAGCACTTTAGCACACAGCCCTTTATCCATGAGCTCTAGTGCAATGCACATTGGTACTTTATCTTTATCTCCATACTGTAGATTTTATGCCTACATCAAAGCGCCACCTATGTCTATCAAGCTCCATGTTCTGATGTTTAAGTGTTAGTTGTATGGTTGTGGTTGTGTCTGTGCTTGTGTTTTTGTTCTGTTGTTTTTGGGTATGTTAAGAAAGCAATGATGCACTGTGCCCAAGACAAATTTCCCCGCGGGGACAATAAAGTTGAACCTTGAACCTTGAACCTTGAACATCATGTCATGGCTCTCTGGAGTTTCCAATCATAAAACTCTGACATCACATGGACAAAGATAAGACCTTCTGGAGGAAAGTTCTGTGGTCAGGTGAAACAAAAATGGAGCCACAATACCCAGCAATATGTTTAGAGGAGAAAAGGTGAGGCTTTTAATCCCAGGAACACCATGCCTACCGTCAAGCATGGTGGTGGTAGTATTATGTGTCACATTCAAACACTGTGATATCTATTAAACAAGACAAAAGGCAAGGAATCAAACAGGGACAGAATTCAATTTGGACTCAATATTGAGGAGAGACATGGCCACTGCACTCTCTGTACAGTCCTGAACCACGCTCTGACGAAGAAGGTTTTCGTCTCCTCTTTATTACAATATTCAATGTTCACGCACCAACACATGTCTCAGCAGGAATGGGGAGTATGTAAAACAGTCATTGTTTTTGGTCGCTTTGAAGTCCAAGAAGAGGATTTCTCGGGCTTGGGCTCTTCCTGGATCCAGCTGGGGCAGGTGTTGGAGGACAATGGATAACCCCTCCCGTCTCCTGACCACAGTGACTTCAAGAGGGCAGCGGGTCGTAAACAGCGTTGACCTCGGTTACCAAATAGTTGGAAGAGAGTTTGTGAAATACTTCAGAGAGAGTTCGTTTAACACTTCAAAGAGAGTTCCTCTGGAAGTTGAGCAGATCCTGCCATCTGTCCGTGTTGAAATCACAGTGGCGTTTTACGAGCCGTCTTCCTCTTGTTAGGCCTCGAAAGACAGCATTCATAATACAACGTTTCTTTTGTGATAACTTACAAACAATTATTCCAACATTATGCTCTGGGCCTGTTTTGCTGCCAATGGAACTGCTGCTTTAAATGGGACAATGAAAAAGGAGGATTACCTCCAAATTCTTCAGGACAAGCTAAAATCATCAGCCCAGAGGTTGGGTCTTGGGCGCAGTTGGGTGTTCCAACAGGACAATGACCACAAACACACGTCAAAAGTGGTAAAGGAATGGCTAAATCAGGCTAGAATGAGAGAGAGAGAGACGGGAAGTTGCCAGCCGAGTAGAGTTCACAAAAGCTACCAGTGACGAACGCCACCTCCTCTATGGACGTGAACCCTCAGCCCAACGTCTGAAGTCAAGGAGAAGCTTCCTCGGCAATGTCCAGCCAGGAAGAAACCAGACTCCAGCTATGGACACAAAGACTAGAGAAAGACCCCCCTCCTATTGACATGGGAATCCCCCCTTCCATGGGTCAGAAACACCATGGGTCCAGTGGAAGACACCGAGAACAGGAACAGGGCAATCAAAAGCTGCTATGGCCGGATGGGGCTACAAAACCGGCCCAACCACCTGCAAATGCGGAGAAGAGGACCACACGATGCACCACTGCCTTGTCTGTCCTCTGCTACCCAACCGTGCAGCTTAAAAGATCTCGCAGAGTTCAACGACAATGCAAAAGACTGTGTAAAGATGCGCCCTCATCTTTGCGCTCTGCTTGCCGCGCCTCGGGACGCGCCCACGGCTACGTCACGCCCACATGCCGGCAAGGCTGTGGGCGATCAGCAATCAGCGCACCTGGACCTGATGAGAGGGAGCTGTATAAAGGACCGGTGGACCCAAGGATCCATGCGGGAACTTAGTTTCTCAATGGTGTACCTTCCTTCCTGAGCCCTTCAAGATCCTCCGTGTTTTGCCTTCCTCGATCCTCGACCCTCGCTCTGGACAC